>NW_024097359.1:0-30000 GCF_016545835.1 Crotalus tigris | reverse complement strand
CAAGGGCAGCCCTATCCCCTGCCCTCCTTCCTCTTGGCAGCCAACACTAATTGACTGTGAAAGTGGAGAACTCAGTAGTTTAAGATGCTCTCCTCTCTGAACTCCAGAATGGCTCCTGGATGGAAATCAGCTGAAGCAAAACAGAAGCTCAATTGCATTGTCAAGGAATAAAGTGCCTGCCCAGACAAACTGGTAAACAGACTCAAGGGCCAAGCTACCGCTGTGGGTAATTGTCAGATCATACTGCGGCTTGGGATAATGTCATACCACAATCTGGCCGGCACTGCAAATTGCCTTACCCATCCTCAGAGGTTCTGGTTAGTCTACCTTATTTTAAGGTTGTTTAACATTTGCTTTCCAATTCCTCTTGCTGGTATGCTTTAGTTTATTTCCTTTTTGCAAACAATTCATATTGCTCTTGCAGGTCTCTCTGGTGCCTCTTTGTATCCTTCCAAGTTTCCTTGGTTGCTCACATTTTCCAATGTTGTGTTTCCCAACCTGGGAATCTCCCAGCTCACATCCAAGGTGGCCAGAGGAGGGAGGGAGAGGGAGAGAGAGAACATTATAGACTCTTGGAAATTGAAGAGGTGTACCTTGGCTCTTATTTATTAGTGAATCCATTAAAATGAGGTACCCCTGCTCTCGTTTTGGTTTAATTAGTTTAATACTAATCTCTGGCATCAGATTAGCAGTTTAGCTAATTGTTTATCTGATGCCACAGAAGCATGCTCCTATTCTTGTTCTGAAATATTTTGCAAACTTCCATTTGTTGGAATTTTCTGTCATACCAAACCTGAAGAAACTTCTGGAGAGAAATTGACTTGCTGCCCTTTCTCAGAGATTCTTTGAAATACGAGAAGCCAGAGATATTTACATTTGCCCAAGAAGTGTATCCTTAGCTGTCCTAGACAATAAACAAGTTAACAAATGGTCCAGAAGCATCACCAACTCTTTCATTAATTTACAACGATCATGTAAAGCTAAAACCAACACCAGAAGAACGCTTGACCCAGCACCTTAAGAAGACAAGGGAACATTGGAAAGGGGGAGAAAGGTTTTACAATATTGGAAGATCTTCATGTTGCTTCTTTCTCCTTTGATTAGCCTTCTTCCCAGGCAAGACAGCTGGTGGAAAAAGATGGCTTAAACATGGGCCAAGGAAAGCCACATTTCTGGAGAGGCAAAACAAGGACGATCAACCAGGAGTGAAGGTTTCCCTTCCGAAGAGATGATTTTGTTTTGTTGTGCTTTGTTTTTATCACAATGACCTTTCCAGAGACAAGAGGAAGCAGCCTCAGGTGAAAACAAAATAGACACATTTCATCTGCAGTTAGCCCGAGTGACCTATGAACCTGGTTTTTCCTTCTGAACTGGTTTCCATGCGCCATTTCTCCTCCTCCTCCAAATAAGAGACCTTCTGTTTTTTGAAAACAGAGCACTGACTTTGGTTTTAAAGAAGACTCCTCTTTGTTTAATGGCTACTTTCCTGCAATTAGGAGCAAAGTCACTCTTCCCAGTTCCTCCTTTCAACTGCACCAAACTAAACCGACTCCTTGTGGGGGGGGAAGGAATCATCTCTCGGCCTCCTCCTCAAGAGGCTCGGTTTTATAAATTCATATCGGCTGTCTCGTTTTTTGTGTGTGCAGGTGTCTGCTTGTGGATCTACACCTCCTATTATCATCTCATCACCTTTTTCCCCGAGCTATCTCTAACACAGGAGTCAAGGGGGGGTTGGAGCACAAGCAAACATAAAAAGAGAGATTTCTGAGAGAGCAGGAGATTGGGGAAGGGTCAGACGAAAGGGTAATTATTGTTAAATGTCAGGTTAACTTGGTAGGCTTCAACTCATCCAACTGAGGACAGATTAGTCCAGATGGAGACATTTTCCACACGGTTCTGTCTAGCCAATCAGAGGCAGCTGGGATTAGCCAAATACCTCCTCTCATATTCTTGTTCATAGAAAGGTCACTCTCTGCTCAGTTCTTCCCTTTTAAGATCTTTCTTTCTTTCTTTCTTTCTTTCTTTCTTTCTTTCTTTCTTTCTCTGTCTCCTTCTCCTTTCTGTCTTTGTCTTTCTTTTATCTTTCTCCTTTTATCTTTTTATCTTTCCTTCTTTCCTTTCTCCTTTTCTCTTTGTATCTCTTTCCATTCTTTCTCCCCTTTTCTTCTTTCTTTCTTTCTTTCTTTCTTTCTTTCTTTCTTTCTTTCTTTCTTTCTTTCTCAGATGTAGAGCTCTTTTATCTGCAAGTTAAATATTCAACATTGAAATAACTCATTTTGTGTGAAAGCATCAACTTCATTTATTTCGGCAGTATTTTAATCTTTTGTTTTAAGGAAAAAAGACCTAAACATGCATGCCATTTTCCCTTGCTCAAGTGTCATTTTTCCTCCCCCCCCATCCTCCCCAAAAGTCTTCATTGAGTTAGCTGGAGACACAACAGTTGTGTACTATATTGAATGAAAATTCTAAATTCTCATGTCAAGTTATTATTCCTTGGTGAAATAATTTTCTCCTTTTTATTGTTTTGTGACTCTTTAGGAAGAAGAGAAAAATCTTCAATTTGAAGATTCCTTTTTTTATATATGCATCCATTCAAAAATTACTGCTTCTGTTCCGTATGTGCTCTTTTTAAAGGAAAGCAAACAACAAACAGCTTGACTTAAAACAATAAGAATGAAAAAGTTTTTAAAGAAGGGGGTAGAGAATAAGGAACCCTTTAAGTCAGCCCTGGAGTGCTATAAAAACTAATCGGTTTTTATATACAGCTCTTTTTCCCAGACAGCTTAAATAAGTGCACACATAAAATCCAGCGATAAAATGAACAGGAGTGAAAGAAAAATCACATTGGAAAGACCATCCGCCAAGATCACTCTTTTCAAAAGCCCTAAATGTTTTCCAGAGTTCTCAATTATTACTGGCAGAAAAAGAACTTCATTTCCTTCTTCAGGATTCTCCCTCCACACACCAAGAACAAAAACCCTACAATCACAAAACAACTCTTGAAATGTCATATGCGATGAGGACTGGAAGAGTAAACAGAGGTCCTCAGCGCCTTCCAAATTCTCAAGTTTATGCCTACATTTTTGAGATCTTGGTTATGTCTAGTCTAATGAAAAGAAGGACTAGGGGAGACTTGATAGCTGTGTTCCAGTATTTCTTGAGCAGGGGGTTGGATTAGAAGACCTCTAAGACCTCAAATCATTGGGCCACATTGCTTCTACCAGCCACAGAGATCATTCTGAGCCACACTGTCAAATAATTGACACTGTCACATTTGGGCATCATCTTCTTTGCTCAGCTTTACTCAACATCACCACTAAAGCATTCTGGGGGTCACTTCTCAGAAGAAAAAATATGGGTGATTATAACAGCAATCAAATAACACAAGAACACAACACAGTAACATAACATAGCACAGCATAGCACAGAACAGCACAGCACAACACAATATAACATAACATAACATAACACAACACAACAAACATAACATAACTCCATCATAACATAATATCAATCACCTCTTCAAGCAACTCTCCCATTTTTCTCTTTCAATTACTGTATTTTGTAAAGAAAAACCTCTCTCGATGAAGATTGTGGCCCCTTCTCTTTTTTATGATTTCATTTAACTTTAAAGAAAAATGTCTATGGAGATTCTCAGTCATCCAGGTCCTAGCCATCCTAAAGGTGATTTTTTGTGAGGCAACTGGACTTTTTTGAAGGCGTTTCCCTTCTCATCCAAGAAGCTTCTTTAGCTCTTTGGTTTAAAGAAAAATGTTTGTTTGTTTCCATGAGGTTGTCGCATGTCTACCGCCTCCATGGTGCTCTGCGTCAGATCATCTTGGATCGTGGGGTCCAATTTACGGCTCGTTTTTGGTGTGATTTTGTACAACTTCTCGGATCTTCTCAGTTCGGCATATCACCCGAGCAATTAAATATTGCATTTATTAAATCAACCGGGCCATAAATTATTGTTATATTTAGTAAAATAACTTTGTAGCTGGGAGGTTTGGGAAAATAAGCAAAACTTAGTTATCCCTGTTGGAATGTATTTTCGTAACCCCATACAATGCCCTCCCTGCTACTTTTTATAATTTCTTTCTCCTAATTTACGGATCCTCTGCATTGCTATATATGTTTTCCTTCCCAAGTAAACATTCCACAAAACAAAATGAGATAGGAGAGGGCCAGGCCTGCCCTCCCCACGAACCCATTTAATGATTACATATTAAATTACATTTCTAATTTATTTGTTTTCATTTAAGTAGGCTGGTTGATCGCTAGTAAAAAAGGCAAAATACAACTTACTCCAAAGAGTAGCAATCCTCACTGTTTTCTCCTTTTTTTAGTTGTTATTGAACACCAAAAGTACAATACAGCAGACCTCCTTGTAAAACCTTTTTCATAAATCATATTATCTGCATTTTAATGCTCGGACTGTCATTTTATTTTCCTTTCTCCTTCTCTATTATATACTCCTTTCAGTGTGTATTTGAGTCAACATTAGTGCTTCTTCCATTTCTTAGATTGAATAATAACAATGCATTTAAAAAATAAATAAAACAAAACTTTTTAATTCCACCTGTCTAATGCTGAAAATATCTGGCAACATAAATAACGGAATTTTCATGCTTTGCTTAATTGTGAACAGTTCTGGAGAAATTTTCTGAGAAGATGATTGTATAATGGAATAAAGAATAACATAGTTGGAAGGGACCTTGGAGGTCTTCTAGTCCAACCCCCTGCTCAAACAGGAGACCCTATACTATCCTGGACAAATGGCTGCCCAGTATCTTCTTAAAAACCTCCTGTGACACCATACTAAAGCTTAATTTTCCCCAACCTTTGATTCACTTAATAAATATGTCTTTGGGAAATCTTTCTTCAGTTGGAGAAGCTCACCAATGAAGTCCTCTCCAATCTCTCTATTTCAGAGAAACTGGAATAGAAGAAGGGGGCTTGGAAGGATCAGAGTTTATAAACTAAGATTAATGAAGAGAGATTAAAGAAATTGGCTATGTTTAGCCTTGATAAAAGATGACTGAGAGTGGATGTGATTGTGCTCTTTAATAACTGAAATTATATCACCAAGAAGAAGATCAGGATTGATAAATATTGTTTGAGAATGCAGGACACAAACTAAGGCATTTAAGTAACATATTTCTATTGAGTGTTAGGAGAGAGAAAAAGGAATCTTTCTAATAATAAGTGTATTAGAACCAGTCATCCAGATGGATTCACTTTTTGAGTCAGATATATTCAGATCCAAACTGGACAGACTGAACTGCTTTAATTTGGATTACAGCAATCTACATTTTATATGGTCTCTTCCACATCTATCTATCTATGAATTTCAAAATCTTGGGCATATAAAATACACATATAAGGAAGAAGAATCCTAACCTCACTAATTCCTAGGTTTCAGGAAATCTGTTGATTTGGGAAAATGTAGGATATTACACTGATATTTAGGATTATGGATGAGTCAATGGACCGTCATCATGCTAGCTAGATACTCTACTTTTGGGGAACAGCCCTCTCATTTTACTTTCAATAGAAAGAATGAAAACTGTCTTATTATTTTCACCTATGATCTCTAGATGGAGGTCTGTGAGAAATGATCATAATCTGTTTTCTCTTTAGGGAGAGGAGATGAACATCTTCAATCACTGTTGATAGGTATCTTTGACCATCATGCTTCTCAAGAAAAGAAGCAGGCAACTCCCATTCTTTTAACCAAAGCCAGTATCATAAACCTTGTAATTTTCTGCTGTCATGCTCAAGCAATTTCAACACATTTAAATTAGAAAGAACTGTGCTAATTTTGCTTCCTAGCCAGGGTAATTGTTGTAAGATATAATTATCTCTCTTAGTCTTTTGAGATGGAAAGAGAGACTTGGGAGGTTGGGGTATGAGGAAGGAAGGAAGGAAGGAAGGAAGGAAGGAAGGAAGGAAGGAAGGAAAGAAAGAAAGAAAGAAAGAAAGAAAGAAAGAAAGAAAGAAAGAAAGAAAGAAAGAAAGATTTTATTATCAAGGAAATTCAAAACCCCATTTTCAAAAATATTGCCCATATTTTATTAAAGGATATTCTCTCTTCTGAAAATTATACAAGAAGTTTTTCCTTTGCTGAAGAAGACAGTGCTAACTAGACTGATTTATTTTATGTAAACAATTTATAGAGTTGCCCATCTTACAAAGATTACTCTAGGTTCATTTCTACTCTAAAGTTCTTGATTCCATTCTCAAAGTTTTTTAATTTTTTACAAATGTTTAAGATACCTTTTTTATCATGCTTACTTTTTAAAAAATTTCTTTGGATTTACTTCATTTATAGACCACCTCAGTTATGAGTGATATCCTACAAGGTTGAAGGACCAAAACAACAGTTAAAGCAAAATGATGCCCGTCTGCCATGAAGAAGCTGTTAAGGAGGGACCAAAGTCAAAAGGGTAATAAAGTTGTAATGCTTTGTGGAATACACTCTTTGTGTATCTTTAAAATCTACAGCTTGAAAGATGTGAATTCAAGTACAACTTTTTCTCCTGGGCTGAGCATCACCATGGTGCTTAGGAACTTGTGTTCCAATCCAGAGGGGTCAAACTGCCAGGAATGAGATTTTAATATGTTCTACAGGGAACTGTATACTCCATAATTTATTAATTCTAAGTTATGATATCCGACAAAAAGATCCAAATAGCAACAAAGAAAAAAATGAGATACATTCCCAAGAAATACTGGCTACAATCACTTGCGACCACCAACGATGTCTGTCCAAAAATCATATTTACTACCTTCTGTCTTGGGGTTTCCCAGTGTCCCTGATAAGAGGTGAAGGAGGGAAGGAAGTTATTCAAATACATGATTATTCCCTGGAGTGCCTGACCTGATTCACTTGAGAGATAAGAATTGAAAGTATTGTCAGGAATTCTTCTATTTTTCAGTCTATTAACTTTGGAGACTCCCTTCACTTCCAAATCTCCATACTAAGTTGTTCATAATCTCAGGATCTGAAAATATGGGGGGGGGGAAATAGAATTCTCCACTGGTGGGAATAAACAGACAGTTGGGTCTGTCTCTTGATCATGTTAGTTTCACAAGTCTTTCTTTGCAAGAGTCATTGAGGCATTTACTGCATTTCTTGGAACATCCCCTGAAAAAAAAGTCAAGACATAGGACAAAATATTATGGATATCATGGCATATGTTGGTTGATAAACTGCACTTTCTCCAAGAATTTGATTAATCCGCTTTTAAAGCCATCTCAGTAAGGGCCCTCCTGTGGCAGTAAATTGTATATATTATTTATTATCAAAATTTATATCTGGTCTTCCAAGTTCTCAAAGCAGGCAGTAAACCAGAAGCATACACAGTGGCAACAAGGAATACAGTAGAAAATTATGACAATTTGATTTTTAAAAAGGCAGCTGATGAAATGTCAAAGCTACTCATAGAAAACACATTCATATTTCAAAATGAAAAGAAAGGCAGTTTAGTGGCATTAATGACATGGGATCTAAACAAGCTCTTTTTTTTTTTTGCCTGTTTTTGATATGTCAGCTTGTTTCACTGGATAAAAAGAGAAAGTAAGATTTCAAGATCTCAATGACTTTCGTTAAGTTTTTCACCTATTCTGCAAACCACATCCAATCATTTGCCCATGAATGAAAAGCTTTGCTGATCCTTGCAGTAATTTTACATATTTTTAAAAAAAATATGGAGAAAGACAGAAACTGATCTATTTATCCTGGAAAGCTAGGATAAGGAATCCAGGTAACTTTTGGGGGGGGGGGTGCAGCCCTTGGAAATTCACAAAACTGAGCTGCCTCATAGCAACAACCTGATTTTGTGTTGATTTTCTATTGGAAATGAAATAACTTGGATGCATTCAGCACCGGTACACTTAACCTGACTATAAACAAGTTCCCTGCTTAGGGAAAAAATCAGAAATAGGAAAAATAGGAAAAAAATACACATTGCTCTGCCAACACCAATTCCAACTTTGAGAGAGAGAAAATTCTAAAGCAAATACTCAGCATCAAATTGAATATGAAGTCAAGAACAAGGTGGGGAGAATGCAGGATCATTACTTTGCCAGCATTAACACAAGATCCCTAGAAAAGTAACTAACCATCTGCTGTAAAATCTGAACTGAAGAACTACCTAATTTACAAAACAATCCAAATGAGGGAAACTTTATTTATATCAGTGATTTGTCCCATCGTTATTTTATATTTGTGTTCTATTCTAAGCATAACGATTAGCTGGTAGGAAGGTAAGCATTGCTACCTTAGGTAGAAAAAGATCCAGTTTGGGATGATTTCAGCAATTGAGATAACAAAATGCTGAGCTCACATAGGCATCACAAAATGCTGAGCTCACCTCAAAACATGGGCAGCCCATCTTGTTCAAGCACCCAATCTATCTCTCCTCTGGCAGACTCCTTGAATATTAAGATTAAATTGTTCCAAAATAGAAGATATCAGGTAGACAAGGATTTATAGACTGTTACAGAGAATGTACTCAGAATCCTGAAATTTCACTTGGCACAAATATGTAGGGTGCATTCATACCTAGACCCATGAGTAACTGATACGGAGAGCTTTTCCTACCACAAAACACGATGAGACTTACTGGCACAAGTTCAGAAGCCCCAATTCTCTTATTCTTCTATTTTCTAAATGCTTCTATTCTCATATTCAAGCTGGAACCGGGGAACAAATGGCCTTTGGAAATCCACCAGAGTTTGTGGGCTGAAAAATTGAATGGACCATTTTTGACAGTTGCTAAAGGAGTTATTTCTCAAGGGCAGAATTCTATTTAGTGGGTATTATTAGCACCATTACTGGAGAGAGGGGGGGGGGAAAGCTCTTTTGGAAGAGTTTCCTCTAGAAGTCTTTTGAACGAAAGAATGGGAAGGGACACAGGAGAGATGATTATGCAATGAAAGCCCATAATACCTTGGGGCATATTGTCATTAAATATCCCCTCTGATTTAAACTGAATTCCTGCACTGAGTAGGGATGACTGAATATAATGCCTTGGAAGAACCCTTCCAACTTTATGATAAGTACAAGAACACTATCATCCATCCATGCAAATTTCATCAAAAGGCTCTTCCCCTTAGGAAAAATAAGTGAAAGCACAAGAACAAATATGCAGGAGACATTTTCCATGTGTCACAATTTAAAAACTAAGTGATCATACCTGCATGTTAGTTCAGGAATTACAAGGCAGGTTATCTTGCTTAAAAATACAGACCAACTAATATTTCTTCCTCCCAAGTTTAAAGAGTTGTTCAGCCAACTAGAATAAAAGCAGACATGAAGGTTCTTATATTTCCCCAGCCAGGCCAAGAGGGAACAAACATTAAGGAAGGATCTGGCTGTAGAAGACACTTCCCTGCAGAGTGCTCTAAATTGTATACACTAGTTACAGCTAAAGTGAACTAGCCGCTCTTCTCTAGAACATGGCCCTGGAGACGTGCGGTCTTTGGGCATCCTGTGTACAAAGCTATTTTCCTAATGGAATTAAAAGAGATTGGGGGTTGGACTAGAAGATCGTCAAGGTCCCTTCCAACTCTGTTATTCTGTTCTATTCTGGTTCCTTCGATGAATATGAAAGAGATTCCTCTTTGGATTAAAAAGTCTATTTGTAGGCTATTATTTTTCTGATTTTAAAAATACTGCGTCTGATTTTAAATGGACTCTGGAAAGTGTTTTATTTTGCATTTTATTTTATCCAGGACTAATTCCAGAATCCCAACCTCATTATGTTGCCTTTTTGGAGAGAGTAATGCCACATTTAGATGGATTCAAGGCCAGTTTTCTTTGGTCACAGCCAAGGTTTTGGTAGCAAGTCATCAATGTTTAGTGATCAAGTGGAGTCTATGCTTGAGTGAGCAAACACCGTTAACGAAGACTTTCCAAATCACAGGGAATAACAATTGCATTCTATTTCCTACTGGTCATATCTATCGCCCTCAGTATTAATGTCCAATTCTGCTTGAGCAGGGGACTGGACTAGAAGACCTCCAAGGTCCCTTCCAGCTTTATTCTATTCTAAAAATAAATAAGCTATGTCAGGAAAAGTTTCCTTACCACGAGATTAATTTGAGAACAAATGACTGACCTTAAATAGATCATGGACTCCCCTTTAAATTTTGATCATATGACCAAGGAGATGCTGCAATGGTCGTGTGAAAAATGGTCATAAGTCACTTTGTTCAGTGCGGTTGTAACTTTGAACTAATGGTTGTAAGTGGAGGACTTTCTGTAGTTCAAACTTGCATTTTCTTGAACTGCACAGCTATAAGGAACACTAGAAAAACACAGGTCACTTCAGGAACTGAAAAAAAAAAAAACATAGAAAAAGGCCGATCTGAAGCATCCTTGTCTGATTTAGCCTTGCACATCATATATCAATCGAATACAATCCTGAAAGATGTTTTGATCCTCAAAACAAATTGCAAAAACATTCTGAATGTCTTACATGAAAACTAGCAAAACCTAGCCCATTTTATTTTGAGAGATTATGGCTCTTTTATGCAAGATTCTTTTGCAAGAAGTTGTTCTCCCGGGAAACTTTTGGCATTATTATTAAGGCTGCTTCAAAGATTCTTGGAGTATGGTCTTAAGTACTGTGAGTTACCATAGAGATGAGACAAGCTCCTATTTTAAGCACTGAATGGTGAATATAAGCCTTCTTGAACTTCGTAGGGTTTACTTCAAAACAAGCATGCCCTGGATTACATTTTAAAAACATTTTAAGGGAACCATGGTTTTTCTGCCAGATGAAAAAGTGATCCAGTTTATTCATAACTGCTTTTCTTCTTTTTAATTTAGAATACGTGTATATATATATATATATATTCCATCTACCATGTAATGCATTCCCAGGCATTCTACAATCAAATGTCTAAGGAGATTGTCAACCATCCAGGTCATGGTTGTCCCAAAGGTGCTTTTGTCCCAAAAACAGCTGGACTTTCTTGTGTTTTTTGTTTTTTTTAGGAAAACATTTTGCTTCTCATCCAAGAAGCTTCTTCGGTTGAAATGCAATCAATACAATCAAAAATACAATCAAATACAAATACAATCCAGTGCATGCATGCACAGCAATTTCTCTCTTTTTTCCTCTTTTATATTTTAGGGCAAAACTATATTTCAGACACCCTTCCCTGCAAAAAACAAAAAAAACCAAAAAAAATCCAGCCCCTTCTAATCCACCTAATATTACTGGAAAACAACAGGCTGAAAACTCTGCCCCCATTGAGAAAATATGTGTTTTTCTTTCTAGGCCTCCTTTTCAGGAACAAATCAAGCGTTCTACTAGGCATTGCAAAACAGCTGACTTCATTCCTTTCTTTTCTGCCAGAGAAGATAAAAGTTCCACTTAATTTGTTGCAGTGGGTACTTGGACTGCTGGACAAGTCCAGTTGATGCTCTGGTCATTCAAGGACCAGAGGATCAACTGGTAAAAGCAAAACCCATAAAATGTGTGGATTGCAAATCACCAATGTGTGCCTTCAGATGCTTGGCCATTTCAGAACATCATGTGTAAAGAAGCACATCGTGGTTTGCGGTTGCTTTCCTCTTGTTTTCTTTTTCCCAAGTGCTAACCAAGCTGACTTCTTGCAATAAACAATGCAACCCTTTATTGGTATATGTTATACTTTTCTACCCACAGGATGGTTTCCTAACGTTAATCAAAAACGGGCTACCAATGAAATCCTTTTCTTTTTTTAACTTAAAATTCAAAGTGAGCATATGCCATGGAATCTTCTACAAATGTTTTCTAGTTTAGGCAAGTGAAAAGCTTGAATATTATCAGAGTTTCTTGCTCTCTCTGTGTGTGTGTCTAATTTCCTTCCTCTCAATCCACCCCCCTCTCTCTCCAGTTATCAATTGTTCACTTAAAAGTTACTTTGATGGCATACTCAAGATCATCAAGCTGGCTTCTCGTAGCCCTCCTTTGCCTGCTTGGAGACACTTAGGATCCATCAAGCATGGGAAACCAAATCCCAGGAGAATAATATCCTGCCCTTTTTGTGCCAGCAGCGAGAATATTTTTTTTCCCTTTCCTCTTTGCCAAAGGGACACACATCTCCTGGGTTCACATCTGAATAAATTCTCCTCCGCCAATTAAGCCATTGGGAGGGTGCTGTTCTGCTCAGCAGCCCCCTGCTTGGATTTAACCTCCAAAGGGTTAACTTCATAAAAAACCCATGGCTCTTTATTCCAGCCCATCATACTTTAGCGCCAGCCAAGCGTCTCTTCGCTGATGGCACCTTTTGGCTTCACAATACAGCCAATTTGTTAGAATTCTTCACAGGTCAGGGACCACATGGAGCTGTGGAGGCCCCTGGAAAATGGTCACTGGAAAATGAAGCCGTATTCGCTTGGCAAATTATACGTCAGCTGCACTTTATGGGCTCTGAATTCCTCTCTCTCTCTCTATCTCTCTCTCTCCTTTCCTTTATCCTTTTTTCCCCTCCTTCTTTTCCCTCCCTCCCTCCTTTTTCTTTAAAACAGTAGAAACATGTATGTGAGCTATTGTCACAAATCCAGTTAATGTAGGTTAATAGATTGGTTCCACTGACATGGATCATAATGAAGAGTAAATTGTTTTATCTCTTAAGTCTTATTTGGTCAGCCAAGAAAACATATGAGGTAATATGGCTCAGACTAAATGGACCGTATAATAGATCTCTCTCTAAAGAAAAAGGACAGGGGTGACAGCGTCTCCTATGATTAATGAAAATAATAATGGTCCTGAAATTGAAATTTTTCTATTTTTCCCCCCACCCTGCTTCCCTCTTGGCTGCTGCCAAAAACTTCAGTCGGTGGATGATTTGTGGACTGCAGCCTCCTCTGACGTCCTCCATGGTTTTCTGATATAAGCTTAGGAAGCGTTGGGTGGTAAAGAGGCAGCGAAGGGACTATGTGGATTTCAGAATGCTGGCATCAGGGAAACCTGTCGATGTCAGATTATTATTTTTTTAAGGATTAGAAAATGCTACGTCAGTGGTTCTCAACCTGTGGGTCGGGACCCCATTTGGGGTCGAACGACCATTTCACGGGGGTCGCCAAACAACGGAGTCTGCCATTTCCCCCCCCCCTTTTCCTTAGCTGTGCTACTCCCTTTTATACTATTGGCTTTTGAAAGCCAATAGAATAGGCTCTCTTGAATAGAGTCTAATTCTATTGGCTTTCAAAAGCCAATAGGAATTGTCCAGGCTGTCTCTGCCCTGCTGAGCCCACCAAAAGTCCCATTCTGCAAACGGTGCTGCACCAGTTGAGTAGTCCTCGACTTACGACTGGTTGAGTAGTTCTCGACCGGTTGGGGGTCGTGGCATTAAAAAGGTTGAGAACCACTGTACTAGATTATTGATTATTGACCACATGTTTTCCCCATAGAATGCTTTTAGGGCGGGGCATACAATGAAAATGTTTTAGAACAAATTTTGGGAATATTATGGCTGCAGCACCATTCTACTACTCATTAAAGCAGCTGTGTCTTCTTTCAGGCTTTTGTGTGGCTACAAGAAGTTTAAATCATTCCTGCCAAATCAGAAGCCTATAGAATATAGCTTCTCTTGACTGCCAGCCAAATCAAATACCTCCAGAGTTTTTCTAATATCGTGGCCTATAGGCCAAACTGTCAATCTTCTCTATTCTCTCCGAAGCTGGGTTGAAATTGTTCAGTTCCCTTAACAATTGGACATCAAGTACAACTTCACTGTGTTCCACAACAGTAAATACAATGTGTACGGTACATTCTATTTTCTGTAACACCCTATTAAGATTATTTTAGGGAAGAAAAGTATTGGAAATCTGCAGAAATTTTAGGAAGGATAAATATAGCACCCAAAAGTGAACTTGAACTCTGGGTGAAGAATGTATGAAACAAATTCTAGTGAATCCTGGACAATCACTTAAATATGAATGAACCTTTTGTGGCAGCAGCCAAAAAAATCCAATGCAATCCTAGTCTGCATTAATAGAAGGATAGAATCAAGATCATGTGAAGTATTAGTACCGCTTTATAAAGCTTTAGTAAAACCACACTTGGAATAATGCACCCAGTTTTGGACACCAAAATATTCTGGAAAGAGAGCAGAGAAGAGTGGCAAACATGATTAGGGGAGTGGAGACTAAAACATATGAAGAACAGTTGCAGGAATTGGATATGTCTAGTCTAGTGAAAAGAAGGACAAGGGGAGGCATGAATAGCAGTGTTTCAATATTTGAGGGGCTGCCTCAAAGAAGAGGGGGTCAACCTATTTTTCAAAGGACTAGAAGGCAGCACAAGAAACAATGGATGGAAACTAAACAAGGAGAGAAACTAAGGAGGAATTTCCTAACAATGAGAACAATTAACCAGGGGGTTGCATTAGAAAACCTCCAAGGTCCCTTGCAGTCTGTTATTCTATGTTCTGTTCTATGAAGTTTATCTCTTGCCCACTCACAGTTGATGGAAACAATCAGCCCATTAGCCATTGCCATCAATGCCATAATCCTGTCCTCCAATAGGTCTTTGAAGTTTTCTAGCGAGATGTTAAGCTGCATGAATTAGCATCAAGTTCAACCTTTCCCCTTCAGAATAAGGCACCTGGGGACAGGCCCCCTGCAGTAGAAAGAAGTGGGAGGAGGACAAGAAAATATAACAGCCCACATTCATTCTGAACTTCAAGAACTGGGGAAAGCCAAAACTCAAGGCTCAACTTCATAAATATCCCTAATCTCTGGTTTTAAAAGCCAGAATTGTTTATGATTCATGGCATTTGATGACATTTAACAGCATGCAACCCATTACAGCCCCTTAAGTCATTACACAATAGGGCTGCAAATGTCACTGGGTGACAAGACAACAAGCCAGGTTATTGGTGGGACATGGTTCAGTTTGAATTAGTTCAGGTTTATGACAGATGTACCGTTTCGTTGCCAATGAAATCCAAATTTCTGCTTATTGGCTTATCTTGGTAACAAAGGAGACTGGTTCCTGGTGTGTGCCTCTGATATTTGTGTGCTTGTATATGTCTGTAGAAAAATAGAGATTCCATCATCTCTGCCCAGTTTGGCTTTTGTAGTTTTCTAACTACATGACTCACAATGTGAGCGAGAAGAAACCTGTTCTAATTTCTAACGCTGCATTTTGAAGCTAATGCACAAACTGAAATTTAGCTGTCATTGGACATTCACATTTTATTATAGAATAGAGCTGCAAGGAGGTCTTGGAGGTCTTCTAGTCCAGCCCCCCACTCAAGCAGGAGAACCTACACCATCTCAGACAGGTGATTGCCTAGTCTCTTCTTAAAGATCTCCAGCGACAGAGACAGAGAGACAGAGGAGATAGATAGATAGATAGATAGATAGATAGATAGATAGATAGATAGATAGAGAGATAGATAGAGAGATAGAGAGATAGAGAGAATCCTAACCTTAACCCTAAGGGACTGTTTCTCTGTTCTGCTTGATCTCATACCTGGCCTTAAGGGCCAAATTTTCAAATCTCCATTTAGGTCTGATACAAGCATTGTATAGTTGCCATCTTGCTTTTGGAGGGTCACATGTCCCAAAGGATGGGTATCCTGGGATAAAAGAAGTGAGTAGAGCAGGATGAAAAGGAATTTTAATTTAATTTAAGTAAGTAGTTAATCTAATGATTTTGTATGTATGAATAATGTTTCTCTAATATTCTACAAAATCATAACTACATCAATTGTAGTTAGTTATATAATTATTATAAACATATATGTGTTTAATTAATATATTAATTAAAAGGCCATTTTGGGGGGGGCAATAAGTGATCATAAGATATGCCTTATGCACTGGGTTCTGTTTTATGGGAGACAAAATATTATAGCAAAAATGCACAGTTTCAAGGTTTTTTCTTTCTTTCTGCAATGTAAACATTTTGGAGTTGTTCTTCTTCACAACAGCTGTCCCACCTATAGAGAGCTACATTTTTCTTCCAAATGGCTCTTGTTTATTAGCCATATCAATTGGTAAGCAGAGAAAGGGAAATTACAGTTAACTCATAACAAATTTCTTTCTTGTCTTTCTTTTTAATCACACACAGAAGTCAATACTTCTTAGCATTACTGGCATATCTTCAACCTGACATCTGAAATTCTCTGTCTATTGGACCATTTCAAGCCAGTCTGCCCTTGAAATACCATAAGGAAAACATTCCCTTAGAAGGATGTGAGCATAGAAAGGGGGAACTAGAACACAGTACAACATTTCATCTTAGTCACAGAAGAGTCTTGTCCATTATAAAAGAAAAGCGTTCCTTGATAATTAGTATATTTATTTTGGCTGGGCCGCAACTGTGATTTGGATTTCATTTGGAGATTCCACATATCATATCCATGTTAAATGTAATAATGTCCATAAACAAGCAGTGCACCTCATGAAAACTTACAATATTTTTTTCCCATCCAAAATTCTTCATGTTTTCTTGGGCTCCTGAGTTACCTGACCTCATTCTTGGAGTGAAAGTAAGGCCTTACAAACTGTCACTTCCCCTTTTGTGATGTTTTGTTTCACTCCCTCTGCAATGCATGTTTGCTAAACTTTGCATCTATCCATTTAGACATTTAGATGTCTGTGTGTAAATGTGTTTTGTTTCTCATCCTCGTTGGAGCTTCTATGAACATGACAGAAGCACTCATTCTTTTGTGTTGTTTGTTCCTGGCATCCAATGGATTATGATAAATCAAATATATTATTTCACCGATTCCTCCATAGATCTTGAATTTGTGTACTTCCAAAAGTTAGTTATTTAGTCCAGAGGTCCTCAACTTTTGCATCTTTAAGACTTGTGGATTTCAACTCCCAGAATTCCTCAGCCAGCAAAAATTAAAATAAATGAAAATTAAAATTAATCAATTAAAAAGAAAGCAACAACTACAAAAAGAAACTCAAAGGGCAGACTTGCTGGACCACTAGGTCTTTTTCTGCCATCAGTTTTCTTTCTTTTTTAAAAAATATTTTTATTCATAATACAATTAAAACAACAATGGACAAACATGACATTCCAGAATGAATTTTCCTATCAGTTCTTATCATGGTACAAAAGCTTAATACATCATTCTTAACCTCTATATAAGCCTCATCTTCTATACAATACAATTATATATACAATTATATGTACAGTTATATATATCTTTTAATTCTACCATTAACTTGAAGTCCGAGCAGTTCTCCTTAATTCATACCAATGGTAAAATTTGCCCCAGATTTCGAAGTATTCGTGTTCTGTCTTGTCTTTCATAATCATTGTAAGCCTGTCCATCTCAGCACATGATAAAATTTTATGCAGGATCTCTTCTTCCGTTGGAGTTCCCTTATTCCTCCAATTTTGAGCAAAAACCAGTCTGGAAGCCGTTAAAATGTGTAGCATTAAATAAATGCTACACAGTTTTCTATGTTTCTAATGTAATGAAGTTAACATATTTAGTCACATTTTCTTCCAATCAAGTTTGAGTCCTAGTAACTTCATAGAGATACCAATGTTAATTTACTCAGTAATAACATGGGCTTACATTATCTTTCTTCAGGGTTGATGTTATACTTCTCAGTCTAACTCATGGCCTTGGATTACCTGGATATCTCCTATCCAGGTGCTGACCAGGCCCAGTGTTGCTTAGCTTCCAAACCTGAAAAAATCAGTCAGATATTATCATCTGTTGAGTCTGAATCCAACTACTTCCAGATCTTTATTAAAGTTCTGCTCCTGTCATAAATTCCAATTTACCTGGAACTTTTGGAAAGCTTAGGGGGACACATCTCGGAGTTGGCAAGATCACATGCAATCCTGAAACACCAGATGTGCAATCGTGACCTAAACTTTGATGTCAGAGACTCATTGTAATAATTCCATCATGAATTAAATGCAGTCTTTTCGCGGCTGGACTTTCTGTTGGGCATCATTACTTCCTAATTTCAAGAGTTACACCTTGATTTTACAGAGACATTAGGCCTAAGAACTGGCAGAAGAGCTATTCCAGTTCAACCAGTGTGTAAATGTACATGAATGGGAAAGGGAAGAGGGGGGGGGGGAAGAGAGAGAGAAAGAAAGTAGATATTAAAAAAAAAAGATTTTTGTGTGTATGTCTTGAACCAAGCCAAATATTTTCTTGTCACTAGACTCATAACTTTAGTCTGTCAAGGTCATGGCCTTCACTTTCTTCTTTAGATGGTTGGAGAGAGGAATGTCCATGAGATTAGAGCTCCTTTTGTTTTCATTGGGAGGGAGTTTGCTTATTCTGGCGGATCCTGGAGACTCACCAAGGCTCTCTAGACTCTGTTTATTAGATTTTTATCTTCTTATCAGACTCTTCCTCCTTAAATCATGTCAGGATTTTACCACCCTTTAGGGATTCCGGGTGTTTTATTGCCTGCTTGTTGGTTGGGGGAAGGCAAGTTAAGGAATATCTAGTTCTGCACACAGAGAGCAATGAAGCTAAGACTTCATAGTAAAATAGCATTTGTGTAAGGGTAGAAATAGGTAAGGGAAAGTGCCTTCTTTGGCTCTCTGGCTGTTGTTTCAATCAGAACATTGGAGCTGATATTATCATGTAGATGTCAGGTTTTATGCTTGCTGCTCCAGGATTGAAATAATGGATGTAGAAGTAAAACATCCAACATCCACCCCAGTTCGCAGGGTGCTCACGATGATTCGTTACATGTTTATTTTATTTTTAAAAATCAAAATAGTACATGGAACCCCCAATTATTCCAACTGGATTTCATTTCTTCCAGTTCAGAGAACACACAAGACTTTGGAAAGGTCCCGGCAAATTAACTCTCTTGTCTTTCTCTCCTGAAAAGGGAGATGTTTGATTTGTTACCTGTTGGACTTGGAGGCCACCAACATGGTACTGGAAGTTCACCAGATATCATATAACTCATGGGAACAAAGTCTTATATGGCCACAACCATGGACTGACTTTGACCTCAGAGCTACTTGTTGTATCAGTAGCACCAAGTTTGTCCTTACAAGGACATCGATTATACCTACCAGGCCTAGGCAGATCTCAAAAGATCACTTTGTTTTATTGAATGCATGAAACAAACTGGGAAGGGGATGCAGCTCCCATCCTCTTTTCTAAACTATGGAATAGAGTGGGCTGATTGTTTGCAGGATCACAGTGCTTCTCTATGGACACAAAACTCCTAATTTTGCAGGCAAAGTAGCTCATCAAGACAGTTAGTTCCCATCTTGAGCTTCATGGGTGTACGACCCCATAAAAGCCGATGAAACGACCAATCTATACAATAAAGGAGAATATTTATAGGCCAGGGTTGAAATGAGGACTCCTTCATGCTTTCTGAGCTTGGTTGTTTTCTTGCAGACATTTCATTGCTCAAATTAGGTAATATAATCATGGAAAGTTCTAGCTCGCCTCCCATATGGGTGTTATTGCCATCTCCTTTGCATTACCGCCATGTCCTCTGAGCCCCAATGACTTTTCTCCTAATTTCTAAGCAGAGAAATGTGCTAACCCTAATTTAGTGCTCTGGGTCTCTCTCTTGATTATTAAGAACTTATGGTTCCATTCAATCCCACTGTTTCTTTTTCTTGGGCTAATGTGTAGAAGATCATCTGTCCATGATATGGGCAGTTAGGCATATACAGTAGCTTTGTTCAAGTCCTGGAACCCTGATCACATGAAATTATAAAACCAAGGGGAGCTTTGCATAGGGTGGGGGTGGGGGCAACATGTTCCAGAGGACAGGAGTAACAGCAGAAAAGGCCCTCCTCCTGAACCCCACCAGCTGGAATACCTGAGGACCTGCCACAAAGAGGAGGGGTTCAACTTATTTTCCAAAGTATCAGGGGGCAAGACAAGAAACAATGGATGGAAACTAATCAAGGAGAGAAGCAACCTGGAATTAAGGAGAAACCTCCTAACAGTGAGAACAATCAACCAATGGAATAGTTTGCCTTCAGAAGTTGTGGGCGCTCCATCATCGGAAACTGTTAAGAAGAGACTGAACAGCCACTTGTCTAGAATGCTATAGGGTCTCCTGCTTGAGAAGGGGTTGAACTAGAAGACCTCCAAGGTCCCTTTCAACTCTGTTATTCTACACATCTTAATCCATTGTATGATGACACTTGAACTAGCACCTTAAAAACAATGCTAAGATTGGCCATCCTAACCCAACAGAAGCAAGGGTGATTTGTGTTTGCTCATGTTTATTCTCTCCCTCACCACCCTCAATATTTTAACCTAAATCTGAAGCATTGCTACATAAGAGTTTTGTGCCTTTAAACCGTTAGTGTCTCAAATTCAGGGCCAGCTTTTGCAATATAAATCTCCCAGCTAGTCTATGTATATTTTTAAACACTTTGTTGTATCCTTTGGCATCAAGTCAATCAACCTTGGTCCAAAATCCTATTTTGAAATATCAACATTCACGTTTTCATCAGAACCATGGTACGGCGGTCAGGGAAATGCATTTTAATTAATGGGAGAATTCCTATTTTGCTGTTTTAGGTAACTTTCTTTGGCAAATGAATCTTTCATGCTGACTTTTTTTTTCCCTGAAGATAACCGTTTCCTACCCTTGTCTGAGCAAAATGTCTGTCTCTTTTTTTTCCTCCTTTTTTCATGGTATAACATAACAGAATCGTGATAAGATTGCAGTGAAGGACACTGACCTTGGAATGTTGGAACAAATGACTCATGCAAAGAAGATAATCTTTAATAGCAAATAGATGTGTATATTCTTTAAAAAAAAATACTTGGCTGAAACCTTTCGCGTTAAGTCTCTTTTGCCTTGCAAAAGAAGCTTTTTCTGCTGCTTCTTGAGAAGATTTAGAAATTCTTTCAAATTTCACTTGGTAGAGTTTTTGAGCTGGTTTTCTTCTTGGAAAGAACAGATGTTGGGATTTGTTGATGTGCTCCTCTCCCTGCTGCACGTACTTCCCAATTTGACCAAAGTCCATGGGAAGAGTTAATGAAACCGAGGAAAATCTTATCTTCCCTTCCACACTGCTGGAAAGTTGACCATGGAAGGAAAGATAAGACCTTAATAGTCCTTTCTTGGCCACCTCAAACCTGAATAAAGTGCTCCTTACCAGCCAGGAGATTTTTGCGGAAATTCACTTCTGCATTAAAATAAATCTCCATTTCATCTAATGCAGTGGTTCTCAACCTTTTTAATACCGTGACCCCCAACCGGTCATAAGTCGAGGACTTTCCCTGCCCGGGAGCGCTGCACATGCATGGTGCCACCCCCTGCGCCGGCCGAAGCGTAGCAGAATGGGACTTTTGGCAGGCTCAGCAGGGCAGAGACAGCCTGGACAATTCCTATTGGCTTTGGAAAGCCAATAGAATTACACTCTATTCAAGAGAGTCTCTTTGATTGGCTTTCAAAAGCCAATAGAATAAAAGGGAGTAGCACAGCTAAAGAAAAGGGGAAAAAAAGGCGGACTGCATTGTTTGGCGACCCCCGTGAAATGGTCATTTGACCCCAAATGGGATCCCGACCCACAGGTTGAGAACCACTGATCTAATGGAATAAGAAGCAGGAAAAAATACTCAGATGAATGCTCTTTGATCAGCACTAGTTTCAGGAACCAACCAACTAAAGAAAAGTCGATATGATTTAAGTGTTAATTGAATGGGATTTGATAGATAAAATATTTGAGAGGTTTTTCCTCCCCTCCATGGTGTTAGTTTTCCTTCTTTATTTTATTGTCCACTAATCTAAGAAGCATGTGTTCCAAAAGTTAAGAAGGAAACACTGACATTAATATACAGTTAAGGTGAGTGCAGAAAATCAAAAAATGCTACATAAAATATGATGGTCTTTTAGTCTGCAGTAACCATCCTTCTAGACTTACCTTATTCAGTGAAACATTAGAGTTTATTTCATGACTCTGGAATTAATTTTGGCTACTCCAGTGTTGGCAAATTTGTTATTTAAAGTGCTGTACACCAGGGATACAAATTGGATACTCCTGGGACAAAAGGTGACCTACTAGCATCTTTTCAGGGGCCTTCAGGGTACGCAATATGTGAGTGAGACAAAGTACGGACCCAGTTTTGTATTTGGGTACAATTTTAACAGGAAAACTTGGTGCCTTATCACTTTGCAGATTTTACCCCTTAAATTCTATCCTACCTCTCATTTTTGGAGTTCAGCCTTCTTAACTTGCCCTCTGAGACATGAGATTTGTATGCTACTCTTGTACATTGATTTTGAGGGCAAAGGACACATGTTGAATCTTCTCCTCTCCTCTGGAATCCTGACCAGTTAGGATAGAGAGAGTTATCCATTTGTGTTTTAGAGTACAGAAACTCCTCAGTTCCTTTCTTGATATGTATATAGACCGGCAGGGGAGAAATAGTTAAAAGTCTAATTTTTGACATTGGTCAAAATTGTCAGTCAACAAATGACTCGGAACACTGTGATCTTTGCATGGATTATGCTCAGAATAACAATAACAACAACAACAACATTAAAGGTGTTAGGGCTGCCCAACCCAACAGAAACTTGCTGGGTTTAAAAAAAAAAAGAACTAAGTGTAATTTTCCCAAATAAACTGCATTCTAGAACTTGGATGAATAATGCACCTGGAGAGAATTATGTGCATAGCATCTGTGGGTGCATGGGTTTTTTATGTCTTGAAGGATTGATTACTGCAGAATATATTCCATCCTTGAAAATCATGGGGAGACTCAAAAGAATTATGCAAGGCAAAAGAGGTGTGCAACTTCTAGGGAGTCATCTTTAGATAGCTCCAGGTCAGGAGATCCTTGGCTTAGGTTACAATCAGTTTCCCTATTTTTTTTCCTTTTTTTATTTTTATTATTATTTTAGACCAACAAAACAAAACACAATAAACATTACACACATACACACGTAATATATCCTTTTTTGTTAACAGCAGTTTGTAACAGTACTCTTCAATTTTTACATTTCCCCCCTCTTTCTTCTTTGCAATATTTGTCCTTATTGCCCCATTGTTTCTTATTTACATTTTCCTTCTTTCATATTCTACTACTTACTAGGAATCCAACATTATTCATTGTAGTAACACTCATATTTTTTGTAAGACTCGACCGGAATTCCATCTAAGCGTGGTGATCATACAAATATTCTCATATTATTTAGTGCATATACTGTTTTTACTCTAATACAATGGTTCTAAACCTGTGGGTCGGGACCCCATTTGGGGTCGAACGACCATTTCACGGGGGTCGCCAAACAACGCAGTCTGCCATCTTTTTTTCCCCTTTTCCTTAGCTGTGCTACTCCCTTTTATTCTGTTGGCTTTTGAAAGCCAATAGAATAGACTCTCTTGAATAGAGTCTAATTCTATTGGCTTTCCAAAGCCAATAGGAATTGTCCAGGCTGTCTCTGCCCTGCTGAGCCCGCCAAAAGTCCCCTTCTGCAAATAGTGCTGCACCAGTTGAGTAGTTCTCGACTTACGACCGGTTGGGGGTCGCGGCATTAGAAAGGTTGAGAACCACTGCTCTAATACTATTTCCAGCATTAAAATTCACCCCTTTTCATCCAAGTGTATTTATTTAATTTTATTTTTTTTTGACATACATATTTCCTTCCTTGTTACAAGGAAGGAATTGCTGATTGCAAGCAAGCAAATTAGAGCTGTAGTATCAGAACGTGTTGCTGCTCCTGTTCCTGCTCCTCCTTCTTCCTGTTCTTCTCTCCTAATAATATGGGGAGGGGGGAATAGCATTTGAGTGAAACTAAGTTGGGTTTCCAGCATAGAGCTTTGGGCAAGGGTTTCTGTTGGGCTCCAAGCACAAATCAATCAGGCTCTCTTTATTTAGTCATGATGGTGATTTCACTTGTTGAAAATCTTCTCTTGCAAAATCACAATCTCTATCACACAACTCCTGCTTGCCAAATGTCTTTAGAATTTACATGGTGAAAAATTAAGATGGCTTTCTTAAATAGCAATTATTTTTGAAGGACAATTGAAATTGCAAACAACTTAAGTATGTCCTGGTAATTTAGGATTCATTCAAGCTTTATTTTGATTGCTGAAATGTCGCTCCACAACTACCCTTGGTTCGTGGTAAATACAATGCTTTTCAGGTGGAGAGGAAAATATATTGTCCTGGATTTTTGAGACGTGGTCTAAAGCATCTATTCCAGTTTTTATATCCAGTCAAATAATACCACTATGCAGTATATTAAAGGCTTAGTTTAAAAGCAAGTATTAATGGGGTTGACCATATTACTATCATTCCACTTTGATTTTAAAACTTTTCTAGCTCATTTGATATATTTGGTTTCCTTTTCAACTTAGGTGTGCAAAATATCATTTGCTTCTGAAACAGCCAAAAAAATCATATAACATTCTTCTATTGTCGTACTTTGATTTTAGTACTATTCATATTTCATCTAAGCACTAATTTTGACAAAAGTTCCCAGCATTGTATACTTTTCCAAGCCAAATTCCATGTTGATGAATTCATCACTAAAGATTTGAATTGTAGTTACAGTGACTAAATTTCTTATAGCTTCAAATCATCCGTGTACAGCATATATGAAATATTTTTCCATTGCTTAAATAATTCATAGCCTGATGACATTTTATTCAAAATAATCAGCTGGAATCAGAGTCATATTAAAAGGGAATAGAGAAAAGAATATCCTTGAAAAATGTCTTTTCTGATTTGTACTTATCCCAGATGTTCTCTATTTGCCATCAATGTTGTTTTCCATTTTCCATTGTCTTATTTGAAGGCTTAATAAACTAATAATTAGGCTTATTAATTTTAAAAATAAATCCAAAATTTTTGAATCCAACTAAATGCTTTCTTTTAATTAATTCAAGCCACATAAGGGTTTGTTTGATGCTTTTTAGAGGTTGTTTTATATTGTTTTATCAATCAAAGTTTGGTCTTTTGTACCTGAATATTTTTTTTTTAAGATCCCTTTTTGCTTTACAGGGGATAATGAATTTGGGATGTTTGCAAATATTCCTGCCAACTATTTTTTATGTCTATAATTAGTTACATGTATATGTATATATGGTATATATAGTTATTACATTGGGAAGGTGTTTATTGTAACCTGGGGAAGCCACGAAGACTGTGAATCATTAGCAAAATGAGTGTATAATCAAAAACCAAGGCACTCACACCACCCCACAACTCAGGAAGTGCAAAAAGATTGTTCTCTTTCCAGGACAGCGTCTCTGAAATTCTTCTTTTAAATTCCTGATTTAAAAGACCTCCTGACTGAACTAAATAAAACGAATAAACAAAATATCTGAATGACTCAAGGTAAACAGAAATATAAGCCGCCATTGAAGAAATTGTCCGCTCACAGAGCAATGAGAAAATTTTCAACAGCTTTTTACTCTTTTGACCTTTTGTTTTGGGGGGGAAATTATTTCATAACTGATGTCTTAAAGTATGCAAGTGCCTGTGTGTAAACTTAAAGTAGGCAGAGCAAGACAGGGCAGGAAGCTCTCTCCATCTGTTTGCTTAAAACCCTGCTTGCTAGGATTAGCTGTGTCCTACTTCGTACCTTTTTGACCAAAGGTTAGGTAAGGGTCAAGTGAAAGATTTCAACACATCTCAAACAGGCTTTTGCTGCTGCTTTCTCTGAGAAGGGGAAAGCTTTTCACCACTTTGGACCTAATGCTCTCATCTTAAACACCACTTTGTTTTATTTGTATATGCAAAGAGGCAAGCAGGGACTTTTGTAACCCCAGCTCGCCAGTCCTGACCATCCATCATTTTCTGTCTTGGGGAAGTTGTGATGGAGATGCTATCAGAGACACTGTTTAAACACTTGGCAGCCAAACAGGAACCTAAGTGGGCCACAGCAACTCCATGTGTGACAGCTGGAAAATGGAAACAAGGCATAAAAGGCACATTTAAATGGAGGGGGAAATTGGGGGGTGGAGAGGGATTACTCAAAGACTGGAAATGGGAAAGTGTTGTGCATCTAAGGAACATTGATGGGCTCCTTGCAATTCTTCTTTTCTCTGCTCTAATATGCTGCAAATCCTGTCCTTTTTGTAACCTAGTAGTGGTAGCTCACAAGAATGACAAGGTCTGTAGAGTACTGAAGTTAAGGGGAAAAAAACAATTGCAGGGAATCCAGCTTAACAGTGCAATAGCAATAGCACTTAGACTTGTATACTGCTTCACAGTGCTTTACAGCCCTCTCTAACCAGTTTACAGAGTCAGCATCTTGCCTTCCAACAATCTGGATCCTCATTTTACCAACCTTGGAAGGATGGAAGGCTGAGTCAACTCTGAGCGGGTCAGAATCGAATACCTGGCAGTGTGTTAGCCTGCAATACTGCATTCTAACCACTGCCCCACCACAACTCCTAAAAGTTCTTTTGTCCTCCTTTCAGTACAAACTAAAAGTCAGTGGTCATCTAGTCAAAGAGAGATCACTGAGTTTTCCATGCCATCATGAAGATGAGCCCAAGAAAGAGAAATAAATGGGCAACCAGACAATCAGGTTTGTTGGTAAGTTGGGTCTAAGATAGTGATGCCAATTATTTGAGAATCGATTTGACATACTGATTAAGTTGGAATACTATAAGTTCTAGACTACCCTCATATATGGAGGTGGGGCGATTTTGGGCCAGTCATTCATTCTCAGCCCAATCCATCTTGCAGGTATGGAACTATGAGAAAAATAGAGAATTATATACATTGCCTTGAGTTGCACAAAGTAAAGATGGACTGTATACTAAGTTTCTTCTGATTCCCCTCTCCCTGAACCATTCTCACTCCGCTTGAAGAGATGTTGTTTAAAACTGCTTAAAGATTTCAATAAAAGTTTCCCAAGGGACAAGTGGAGTTCTACCCCACCCCCTTTGTCTTAGTTACAAGAGATTTAGCATGTCCATGTGAAGAGGGAGAATTTTCAACATGCACGTTCATCTATTCACGTTCATCTGGGTATTGCTGCTGGAGGAGGATATTTTTGTTGTTCCCTTTTTGGCTTGTTGATTGTCTCTTTCGCACCATATGTAGATATTGTTTATGGCTAAGCGACCACTAGAAGAAATTACTCCTACCAACACTGACAGGGCAAGCCACTAGGATATAAGCTGAGAACAAGCCCTACTCCTTACTAGCACTGACAATGTTATCTAGTTTGGGTAATGAAACATCTGCAAGAAAACCACCAAGCTCAGAGAACACCAAGGACCCTTCATTTCAACGCTGAGCTACAAATATTATCTTCCATGTGTTTGTATGAAAATTAAAGGTTCTGCTTCCTGCCTTAGGCAAGAACAGAGCAGACCGGTGAATAAATATGGCAGCCAAAATTGCTGTGTAGCTCTCCACAGTCTTAGAACCTGAGTCTTGTAACCATCGGAGAACATGATAACTGCAAACATGGACCTGATTAAATAAACTGCAGACATTAAAGGGAGAAAGAGGGAGAAACCATCAGCATTTGCTCTTGCTAAGCACAAATGGACTTTTCTTCCTCCAGCGATGAAATTGTGCAGCATACAAAGAAATTCCCCTTCAGTATAATTTATCTGCCTGAACTCCCTCTCTTTATCACTGTTATGTCCCGAGCCTTTGCAAACGGCTCGGGCGTTTGCAGGCAGTCCCGGGCAGGTGCAAAGCTGCCCGGGACCAGACAGGCTGTCGCCAGCGCCGTGCGCATGCGCGGGTGCTGGCGCGGGAAAAGTAACCCATTTACCCGGGAGTTGCCTATATAAGGGGCTGCGAGGCGTTTGGGCTGAGCTGAAGCCATCTTCCTGTAAGCTGAACGCTGAATAAAAGAACCTGAGAACTCAAGCTGCTTCTCGTGTCTGTTTTCCCGCCAAGGACGCAACACTGGCGACGAGGGTGGGATGCCTTGCACTACCTGGAAAGGAAAAAGTGTAAGCTTACCCAAGGAGTCCTGAGCGGCGGAAGAGGAACGGTGTTGACTCAGCAGCTGCCCGCCAATCCAGTGCGCATTCGGGGGTAGGCTGGCTGATAGACCCGTCTCCTGAAGATCCGAAGATGGCGAAAATCGGAAGGCTTGCGGAATTCGACGTCTCACATCCAGAGCGGTGGGAGTCCTACGTATCCAGAATGGAGAACTACTTCAAGGCAAACCAAGTGAGGGAAGATAGCTTGAAGGCTGCCACCCTGCTTTGCGTTTGCGGCCAAGACGCCTTCGAAATCGCAGCAAACCTTGCAGCACCTGTTCCAGTAGAGTCTGTAAGCTACGCAGACCTGAAGAAGCTGCTGAAGGACCACTTCCACCCCAAGGTGTCCGTTATCTCATGGCGCCACACCTTCGAGCGGAGGGATCAACGGTCCGGGGAGTCAGCCAAGGAGTACATCGCCGCGTTACGGAAGGCCGCCAAGCCCTGCGAGTTCAAGGACCTCGAGGAACGACTGAGGGACCGATTCGTGTGCGGGTTGAGGCATCGAGAGCTACAACAGAGACTTTACGCTAAGGAAGAATTATCCTTCCAAGACGCTTTAAGGGAAGCCACCGCGGAAGAAGCAGCAGGCGGCGCCGTCAAGAACATGCGGCCGATCAGAAGCAGTGCAGAGGGTGCGTCCGTGCACCAAGAAGACGTCCGACGAAACTCCGAGGAGGATCCGGACGAAGAAGTCGACCGTCTACACCCCGCGAAGGGAGAAAATCAGAAGGAAAGCTCTTCAGCTCCGCTCAAGTGCATCGGCTGTGGAGGTCGCCACAGGAGAACCGACTGCAAGTTCCGCTCCGCTACCTGCCGGGCATGCGGCAAACAAGGGCACATTGCAGCTGTGTGTCTGGGCCGACGAAAGGCACAACCTCAAGAAGAACGCCTGAAGGGTACCAGAGTCCCCAGCCAGAATAGGGTAGGTTTTTGCGCTTCGCGTAGAAACATTTGTAGGACAGGCACACACAAGCCCATGAAGAAAAAGCTGTCACTCAACGTGAAGCTACAAGGGGTTCCATTATCTATGGAACTAGACACAGGGTCCGCCCTTTCCATCATTTCATTGCATACATTTAGGAAGATTTGTTCCAGTAGTGGGACTAAGGCCAAGTTAAGGCCTTCTGATATTGTATTAACTGATTTTCAGAACTCAAGAGTGTGTGTTAAGGGGGAGGCCACCCTTAACGTGCAATACAAGAGTTTTGAAGGTCCACTAGACTTGTTAGTAGTAGGGGGTGAAAGAACGAGTCTCATAGGACTCGATTGGTTTGAGGCCCTGGGT
This sequence comes from Crotalus tigris, assembly GCF_016545835.1. Taxonomy (NCBI): domain Eukaryota; kingdom Metazoa; phylum Chordata; class Lepidosauria; order Squamata; family Viperidae; genus Crotalus; species Crotalus tigris. Next base: position 816 of record NW_024097359.1, on the reverse strand, counting down.
ATACACGTCACAGGACTCAACAGCTTACAAACACTCGACCTACAGGAAGTCTGCAAGGAATTTGCAGATGTTTTCAGCCCCCAGCTGGGCACATTCAAAGGACCACCTGTGTCCTTAAAGCTAGACCCCACTGTCACTCCCATTAGGATTAAAGCAAGAAGGGTCCCTTTTGCTTTAAAAAGTAAGATTGACACTGAATTAGACAAACTAATCCAACAAGGAATCCTAGAACCTGTTGATTCCAGCCCATGGGAGACCCCCATTGTCACGCCTCTAAAGGCAAATGGGGACATTCGCATTTGTGCTGATTACAAATGCACACTCAATAAGGCATTGCAGCAACATGCCTATCATGTTCCTGTGGTCAGTCACATCCTGGCCTCTCTCAAGGGGGGGGCGTGTTTTTGCAAAGCTTGACCTAGCTCAAGCATATCAACAGCTGCCTGTTGATGATGATGCTGCTATAGCTCAGACCATTGTGACCCACAGGGGAGCCTTTAAGGTAAAAAGGCTACAGTTTGGAGTGAATGTCGCTCTGGGATTTTCCAAAGCGTAATGGAAAACACACTACGAGGTATACCAGGGGTCTGCCCTACTTTGACGATGTCTTGATTGCAGGAGACTCCACACACATTCTAGCTGAAAGGCTTAGGGCTGTCCTGTTAAGATTCAGGAAATCAGGCCTTAAGCTCAGAAAAGACAAATGCAAGATTGGGGTGCCTTCTACTGAATTTCTGGGATTCAAAATTGATGCTGCTGGGATTCATCCTGATGAATCCAAACTAACTGCTATTTTAGAAGCACCCAGGCCAAAGT